>NW_027191700.1:0-4061 GCF_011745625.1 Cladosporium halotolerans
GGAGAGGGATGATGTCTTGAAGAAGGCGATGAGCGCATACCTCGACATCGGATCAAAGCTGGCAGTATCGTAAGGCGCACGTGACGTATTGAATTCAGGCGCGCGCCGCGCACATAAATTCAGGTTGAGACAGCTGCAGCTCAAGTTCCCTAACGCTCGAATTCAGCATCAACGGCGTGGGTGTTCGAAAATTCCGGCCGTGCTATACTTGCCATGGCTCGAAATGGACACTTCAGAGCAATGTGCCTTCCGTAGAGACGTCAGCGTGGTTAGAGTATTGCAGAGTTCTCCCGAATATATGCATGGTCAGAGATTTGAAGAGGCCCAACTGGGTGGAAAAAGGTGAGAAGTGGCGTGCTTGCCTAATCAACGTGACTCTAAATTTAGTGTTGCTTCTTCCTACTGCTCTCTTTTCTGGGACACGGGTTGTACGTGAATTGATTCAAATGAGCGGTGCGAGAAGTATGGACGGCCGGCCTCGTGAGCGACAGCAGTTCACCCTACGTGACGATGACTCCACGAAGCTCGAGCTGCTGGTCATGTACTGACTTTGCTCTATCTGCCACACCATACAGAATCGTACCGGTGTCTACCCTTCTGGCTTGCTCTAAAGCTTGAATCGGTACTGACCCTGACCTTCGATCTTCGATTTTCAATCTCTAATGACGCTCAAGCATCACACGTACGGGTACTCCCACGAGTCGCTCCAGTTGAAGTCCAGCTCGAGGAAGCTCCAACTGGTCCTTCGACGTTCGATCGCGCGCAGGCAAAATGACAACAAACGTCCGAGGATGGCATCGCCGCCGAGAAATGTGTGCGCTTGACAAGATCGTCCCAAAACGAAGCGACAGCGCGAACACTGCAATCTTGCCATCATGGCGTCGAACCCAGGCACACTCAACAAATGACCTCTCCGCAAAAGCGCCCTATCTGCCCAGTCATCCTCCAGATCGAGGCTCCAGAAACTACCGCTCGATTGTCTTACGGCCTCCAACCCGGCAACGTCCTCCCACCAAGTGAGCTTGCGCAAAATATCGAAATCTGCCGTCACCCTTTGCCGCCTCTTCTCCCCAGTGTACGGTGCGAAGGAGACGCAGAGGGTACCATCGTCCCCCATCCTTCGAAGCCTCGGCTCTGGGATCCGACACGGGTTCAACGCCGCTCGTTTCGGCTGGTGAACGTAGTCTATGCCTCCCCGTGCGTACTTGTCGGCCTCGCGTTGGGCCTTCTCGCGGGGAGCGCTGTCGTGGCAGGTCCCGACCTTCCAAATGTAGGATTGCCCGGCTGCGGTCCGTTGTGCGTACAGGCACGCCGCCCCGAAACCGGTGATGAAGCACTGCGCGATTGAGGAATGCAGCTTCAGCACTTCTTGGATACTGCTCTGTTGCGACGGGTGTTCGGGGTGCGCTGCCAGCTCCACCTCGTGGCGTCGACCTCTGTGCAGCAAAGTGCCGCGCAGGACCCTCCGCGTCGAGGACGCCCGCCGCCCCTCGCCACGAAAGCCGTGGTTCTGGCGTTCCGGCACCTGATCTTCCGGATCGCGCGGCACATCCCATTTCACCCCAATCGAGAGTAGGTACGCAGCGAATTTGAGCCAATGCGACACGTGAGGGTGCGTGATGAACCTCCAATCTGCGTCCACCTGACTCGCTGCCGGCCAAAAATATCCGACCGCGCGCGACCCGACGAGCACGACGTCGCAATCGTGCATCATGCTGCACAAGCCTTCCGGGTCTTGCACAAGCTTTGCCAGCAGTGGAATAGGATTGCATCTGCGTTTGATCAGGCAGTCGATCTCGGCCTGGTTGAAACCGAGGACTCTTGCCAGGGCTCTCATGGTGCCGGGCTTCAGGCCGGACCAGGAGAAAATGGCATCCAAGCAATCGAAATTCAACCTTACACGTGGTGTCGAGGCCGCCTCCCGCTCTGCATCGCTGGCAGCTGCGGGCGACAACGAGATGCGTCCGGTCTTCGACGCCAGGGCCTGGACCATGATGATGATGAATTTATTCCGCCCGGCGCTAAGCACCTAAAGGGCACTGCACTATTTACGTCACAAAGTATATACCTGCATTCCGGCGGGGTTGAACATAACGAAGCTCCATGCTCATTGTTCCTCGACACTGGCGGCTCTCCAAACAGTTTGTAATGTCTCTAGTCTCCATGTGCTCGTGCTTGGCGGTCGGCGGGCGCTCTTGAAGCTGTGTTTCCAAGTGTTCATCGTCCTATCTCCAGCGGATGAAGCGGGGACCTGCCGTGTGTACGAGGGTGTGGGGCGTTGCGGCGTTGCGGCGTTGCGGCGTTCAGGGTTAGTAGGGTACGGCTTTCTTGTCGACGTCCACGGTCTGAATTATCGTGTCACTCGGACTCGCTCGTTGCTGTCATGTTCGAATCGTTTGGTGGCTAGTGTGAAGTGAATCACAGCTCGCACGGCATCCATGTCCGGTGTCCAGTCGTCAGTGTCCATTGCGGATTTGCCTCCGAGCAAACGCGAGAAATCGTCCTCGTCTGTGTACACACCCAAGATCTTCCGCTGCTCAGTCCACCTGGCACAGTGAAAGACAAAATGTTCTCTTGACTCAACTGCTTCGCCACACCCGCAGAGGTTCGTCTCTAATGCTTTGATATTGTGCAGATACCCATTCAGTGGAGTCATGCCGGTGCGGAGCTGCGCGAGAATGCTCGCCTGTCTCTTGCTGAGGTCATCATACATGTGCCGAGTGTGACTTCCAGGCCAGGCAGTGTCGATTCTGCGTACTGATCCTCCGACAGTCGCCGGCACCTGCTCAGTCGCTCGCCTCAGGCGTTCCTGTGTCCTTTGAACCATACTTCTGGTCAGTCTGGGTCGATCTCTGACCACTCGTTCCTCGTCCGTGGATCGTTGCGCTAGCTGCTTTGCCTTTTGGCCCAACTCGAAGATCGGGCTCACCGGGGCCCACGTGAAGACCACGCGGTTGTGTAATTCTTTCAGACGTCTCACATGTTTTAGAATGCCGCTAATGATCCACTGTCCGGACCTTCGGGTGCCATTCCGCAACGTAACCAGAACGGTGCGGTTGTTGGTGAACACGTGCGTGACCTGGCCTCGCACGCGCGCCGACAGTGTATTGTCGTACACCGCACTGACGACCAAACCAAGTCCCACTTCGATCGAAGCCAGTGCGGCTGTGTAGGCATCGCTCTGCGCATTAGTGCCTACCGTCTTGTCGTACTCGCATCGCTCAGGGTTGTTGCGTATCCAGTCAATGCCATCGATGGCGCCGCCGATGCCAACCAGCCGATTTCTGGCCGACGCGCTGGTGGCGACACGGATGCCCGGAATGCCTTGGGCGCACCCGGCTGCCTGCTCACCGTCGTCTACACTGTCGGCTATGTCGAGTCGCGCGTCCCACGGGGCCGAGATGTAGGGCTGGGTCGCCTCCAGGTCATCCATCGGTGCTCCGCATGCGGACTCTGCGATCTTTTGCAAGGGTGACGTGTACCTCTTGCACGCCCGACGCCTGATCATCTGCGCAAGAGGGTGTGTGCTGGGAATGCTGTGCAGGTCGACCCACATCCTCAGGGCTTTTCGCGAGTGTCGTTCTTCTATCGTGGGTAGGCTGGCTTCTGCCTCTACCACCGCCGTGCCGACCGTCTGGAAGCACCCGACCACTGCCTGTCCACCGACCCTCTGCACTCGCTTGAGCACCCTCTCTGCGCTGGCCGTTCTGGCGTGCGTCCATACGGACGATGCGTAGTCGACCACTGGTGCCACCGTCGCGTTAAACAGCTTGCGTGTCACCGACGGCGAGAGTCCTCGCAGCCGCTTCAGCGCCATGGCCGCCTGCAGCCCCTTCGTTGCAGCACGCGCGGTGTGCTCTTGATAGCGCAGTCGCGAATCCATGATCAGCCCCAGGATCTTGACGCTGGCTGTGGGCAGCACCTCCTCGCCTTTGACGCTGATCGGCTCGTCCGCGGATTGACGGTTGTTCCTTGTGAAGTGGATGAAAGCAGTCTTGTCCCCCTCGAAAGAGGCACCGCTCCTGCTCTCCCACGCGGTCGCTCGTTGCACGATAGCGTCG
>NW_027191701.1:0-4060 GCF_011745625.1 Cladosporium halotolerans
CAAGTATGCGGTGACCACGACGAAAGTCGATGACACAGCAGCCTTCGTCTTCTCAAACTACACCGTGGCCGCGTCGAACGACCAGAGCCATCCCCTCAAAGCGGTGACGGGAGGTATCAGTGACTCTAAACGCCAGTCTCGATTTCCTCAGTCGACGTATCACCGGCACACAAGCAGTCGCGCGAACGAAAGTCCATTCCTGTGGGAAGTGTGAGTAGTAGCCAGACGCTCCCACCAACGGGCCCCACGCTAACGGCGAATGTCCAGAGCGAGAGCAACGTCCGCAGCTCCACCGTGCGTCGTACAGTATCCGCCACCGCGGGAGGCCCCCTGAGTCATCATGGCTGACCAACTTGTCTGTAGCTTCTTCGAACCAGTCGCGATAGGTGACGACGGAGTGCACCGGGACGGTGGGTTCCGCAATCCCAACAACACAGACATCGCCATGGCAGAGAGCTTGATACTATGGCCAGAAACATCGCCCTCTGTCATCCTTTCTCTAGGTACCGGGCAGACTCGTCGGTCGCAGGTCCACACTCAAACACCCTTTCGGGGAAAGATCCAGAACGGCACGCTGGCCAGGCTTCTGCGATGGTCCCGAGCGAGGTTGCTGGAGGCCATAGATGGCGAAGAGGTCCACGAGCGAGTGCGCGCCTCCTTGGACGACACCAGGCGTATGACATACTTCAGAATGAACCCCGAATTTCCAGACGACCTTCCGCGTCTGGATGATGTTGAACAGATGCAGCACATCCGCGAACATGTCAAGTCCTACCCATCCAAAGAAACGCGGACTGAATTCAAGATCGCACTAATCGCCTCGTCCTTTTTCTTCGAACTCTGCCGCAGTCCAAAGCACGGTCGGGCCGCCACGTATCTCTGCGAAGGAACCATCCGCATCAGAGGTGATCCCGGTCTCGTCCTTGACTTGCTTCTTTCCTTGAACTATCCGTCTGTAGAGTTTGTGAGCGAAGAGGACGAATTGGGCGAGGTGTGCTTGGCAGACGCGATCTGTCCAAGTTGCAGGATGTTCGCTCAGCATGTCCAGTTCCACGTCCGTGACCGAGACAACCCCCACGCCATCTACATCAAGCTCGATAAAGACGTGAAATACCCAATATCGGGCTTTCCTCAGACAATGTCGTGGTTCTGCAAGCAACAGGGCCTGTTCGACGCGTTCTCCGCCGGCCCCTCAGAACGTGAGCGGTGTGTCTGCGATCGTTTGCCAGAGCTCCCCAAATTGGATGACCGAAAGCGGAAAGCTTCATCTCAACAGCTTCCGACACGAGCCTCCAATCACCGCAAAGCGAGAAAGCTAACGCACGATGAGTTCAGTCCTACTCCCGATGTGGACTGCAGCGGGCGGTGAGCAGGTCACGAGACATGACGACCTCCAAAGCAATGTTGTTGGTACCGCCAGGTCGTGCCATGAGAAGGCATCAACAAGAACTTTCGTCGTGGGAATCCAGGAGTTCTTCGAGAGATGGATTTGGGTATTACTTGTGCTCAGGACTGTTATCCTGCCACAAACAAATCTTTGCGCAACCCTTTTGCAGGCCCTTGTCGCTGCCGAAGACAGTGCTTTGACGACAGGCAGTCCCACCTTTTCCCGGGATTTGCTCACCAAGCTCCACCCTGGAAGCCCGTATCTCGATTTGCATAGTGCTGTAATATTACGTAGCTCCGCTAGATACGTTCGAACCATTCCCAAGAAGACCCTTATAACGTATGTTCTATCCGCGCAACGTCTGATCTGGTCATTCTTTGCTCAAGTTACACCACCGCGCCAACAATGGAGACCGTCCGGATGTTGCGCACCATCTCCCCAGAGTCTTTTGCAACCAATCGAGACCGGGTCGAAGCCCTGAATGCGTGTCAAGCGCTGCTGACCAGGCTGCAAGATCCTTTCGAGCGCGTCTGGGAAGTCGTAATCGATGTTCCCGCCCTCACGGCTTCCGTCAAGTTGTGTCTGGACATTGGGCTCTTCCATTCCTGGAAGGAGTTTGGCGATACGCAACAGAGCTGCCGCGACCTAGCGAAGATGATCGGCTTCAAGCAAGTCGACGTGCTCAGTGAGTTATATCAACCGACAGACTTATTGGCGGCGCGCAACGGTTGACCTTTGCCATCCCAGGCCGGATCCTGAAGCATCTTGCCGCACACGCCGTTGTCGAAGAGGTCACCACCGACACCTACAAACAGACTCGTTTCTCCGACGCCTTGCTGACATCTGCCGGCGCAGGCATCGACTACTTGTAAGCCTGATCGGACCGACCAGTATCCTCACCGGAAGAGGTCAGCGGGATAACCTCAGCCTAGTTACGATATCTCGGCGAAGCTGTACCTCAACCTCCCAGAGTACTTCCGCAGTCACTCCTATAACCCTCCTTCCAGCCCTCGCGACGGGCTTTTCCAACGCACCTTCGCTTGCAAAGGACAGACCGCCTTTGAGTTTTACGGGGCGCCTGAGCAGCAGGAGATGTCGAACACCTTCAACCACTGGCTGAAAGCCTATCGTCTCCATCGCGATCCGTGGATTGACCTGTACCCTCTGGAAAACATCCTCACCGGGTACAGTCAGGGACCGCTCATTGTTGATGTCGGCGGCAACCTTGGAGAAGACTTGGAGCTGTTTCGACGGAAGTATCCCGCACACGGTCAGCAACTGATCCTGCAAGACCTTCCTGACAAAGTGGCACGCGCAACTTGTTCAGCAGAGGTCCAGCGTATGGCGCACAACTTCTTCACAGCGCAGCCCAAGTTGGCGCTGGGTGCCCGTGTGTACCATCTACACAGCATCATCCACGACTGGGACGATTTGGACGCGGGGCGGATCTTGGGCCACATCAGGGATGCAATGATCCCCGGGTACAGCAAGCTGCTGATCAACGACGTCATTATCCCGGTACGCCAGCCATCCCGCCGCGACACGTCCGTGGATGTGCACATGATGGTGAAGCTGGGTGGCAGGGAGAGGACGGAGGAAATGCTGCGTGGCCTAGTCGAGAAGCTTGGGCTGAAGGTTTGTGGTGTCTGGGGATCTGGTTCTTCGGAGACGAGCATCATGGAAGTCGAGCTGCCCTTTCCAAAGTGTGAAGCACAAGCTGCACCTGCAGTCGGCGTCGAAGTGGCGGGTGTCAAGCAAGGACACTCGGTAGTAGAGCGGCAGGGCACAGCGTGGAGGGTCGGGAGCGGTTCGGGCTTGCTTGAAATTCGCGAGCTTAGCGTCTCCCTCACTTGAGCCTGTGGTCTTCGCATCTCACGTCGGGGGGGTAACCAGGGTTAGGGTTGGGGTTATGTCGTTCCTGGTCTCTCGAATAGAAATATGGTCCACATGAGTTTTCTCATCATGTCTGTTACAGAACTCGGCTGAAAGAGCTTGCACGTGATATCTTGCTGTAAATTTGGTACAGTAAATTAGATTTAATACAGTCTGTCTGTAAACAACCACGGCCCAAGATGGAAAAAGATAAAAAACCGCACGACATCGTGCTACACGACACCGCGCCACACGACATCGCGCCACAACTTTCCAGAAGCCTGACAACGCTTAGCGATCCGAGTCGTAGGGCCCATTTCCTTCCCGACGTCTGCCGACCAAAGCAAACAACGACTGGAGACGCGTCTCTTGGTCGGGAGGGCAGCTCTCTATTGACACTCCGCCTTCTTCGTCTAACCAAGCGCCCTCATCGCTGACATTGGTGTGGCTCACCTTGCCCGTCGCATCTCGGATCTCATCTTTGCTGAAACCCAACGGATCGCATGGAATCCACACGATCGGTTCGCTATTGCAGCCGCACGACTGCATTGTGTCGCTGATGCTCTCTTCAACCCTCGTGGTAGACGGACCGCCTCGGGTGCTGCCATCGTCATTGTCCTGTTCGTGCTCAAACACCGGCAGGTAACTGATGAGCGAATGGAACGAACGGTTGACGAACAGCTGATACGCCACCGTCAAACCCAGTACTGCGGTCATGGTGATGCCGTGAGGCACACACGCGGCTCTTCCGTCGGCACCAGTCGCCATGAAAAAGTGACCGATCAGGCACAGTTGCATGAC
>NW_027191702.1:0-4043 GCF_011745625.1 Cladosporium halotolerans
CGGCATATTTGACATCAGACTTAGAGACCGACTTCGACGAGTTTTGCGAAGGTAATGCAAGCAAGCGGCAAGAAACCGTGATCACCCAAGACTTGGCACGACAGTTGGGTCGGGCTTGCTGCTGTGAGTAGAATGCCAGAGGAGCTTGTCACGGGAAGTATGCCGCAGAGGGTATGCGGCGAGGAGCGCTCCGAGTAGGATTTCCCTCCCTGGCGGCTGGCCTGAGTCCATCCAGAGCCGGCGTAGGAAATGGTTGGTCTCTTGGCCAGGACAAAACGATTACTGCGGACACCCGCAATTTGTGGAACAATAGAAGAGCTGTTCCCGGCTGGTGTACAGTACTGTACCTACGCGAAGTTTGCGAAAATGACGCATTCGAGCTTCATGGCAAGAGACGCAAAGGAGATGGCATTGTACGGTACAGTAGCACTTTGCGAGATGTAGCCTCTCAGCTTTTGGTGAGGACCTCAACGTGTGATCGACATGACCAAAATGACAACCATCATATGCAAGGCGGTGTGCAATGCTCTACTTACAGGATCTGTTGGACTTCCACCGCCAGACGCCCATACGCATCTCGACGCCGTGTGTAGGTTCTGCTGATTGCAGCCTGCTCGTCCACCCATGTGGACAATTGATGGCCTTGCAAAAGTGACGGTCCTGTGGTCAAGATGTGGAAGGGACCGTTAAAGGCTCCTTGTTGCCCTGAGGCTTCAGCATGCCCTGAGGCTTCGGCATGCCCTGAGGCCTCGGCATGCCCTGAGGCTTCAGCATGCCCTGTACCGCAATTGGTGCTTCATGCTCCAGGGCATGCTGTTGCCTCAGAGCACAGGAGCCTCAGGGCATGCCGCCAGCCTGAGAGCCTGTCACGCTCTTCGCACCATTCGTTGCTTCCTGTCGACGGCATCTTTCCCCCGTCGATGGTTCCTCCCTGTCGACGATTCTTTCCTGTCAACGACATCTTCCTGTCGACGGTTCCTTCCTGTCAACGGCATCTTCCTGTCGACGGTTCCTTCATGTCGACAGCATCTCCCCGTCGACGGTTCCTCCCTGTCGACGGTTCCTTCCGGTCGACGGCATCTTCTCGTCGACGGTTCCTCCCTGTCGACGGTTCCTTCCTGTCGACGGCATCTCCCCGTCGACGGTTCCTCCCTGTCGACGGTTCCTTCCGGTCGACGGCATCTTCTCGTCGACGGTTCCTCCCTGTCGACGGTTCCTTCCGGTCGACGGCATCTCCCCGTCGACGGTTCCTCCCTGTCGACGGTTCCTTCCGGTCGACGGCATCTCCCCGTCGACGGCTCCTCCCTGTCGACGGGGAGATGCCGTCGATAGGGAGGAACGAATGGCGTGACAGGCTCTTAGGGCTGGCGGCATGCGCTGAGGCTTCAGCATGCCATTGGTGATTCATGCCCCAGGGCATGCTGTTGCCTCAAGGGCAAACAGGAGCCTTCGACGGTCCTTTCCACATCTTCACCATATGACCGTCACTTTTGCAAGGCCATCATACTCCAGGGCATGGTTTTGCCTCAGGGCATGCCGAAGCCTCGCATTCAACGGTTCCTTCCACTTTGCCCGCTTGCATGGATTCGCCACCCTTGAGCTTCCGAGTCCGATTCACCGTAATCCGGCCTCCCTACCAAGGTGGTGTTGAGGAAGCTTTCTCACCGTGGATCATTGCTTCGTCAAGTTTGGGCCAGTCGTCGGCACCAGACTCTCCCTGATGGACAATGGACCGACGGGTCTGCTCACCCATCACGCCTACACTCTCTAGCAGCATCTAAAAGTCCAGCACTCACCCTCTTCTTGCACTGGTGGTGCGCCAGCCGCCGTTCACTTTCATCTGGGCAAATTGTCTGACCAAGCTGTGCGGAGGGAATTTTGCGCCGCCTTCGACGAGTGGGGGAGTTGCTCGGCTTGTTGCCCGCAGCGCCCGTCGACGCTACCACCCTAGATCGCCATCTGATCGCTCTGATTCAATCGATCTGTCGGATGTGCCTGGGTCAGAGAAGATCTTCCGCGGGGCCTACAGTACCGGGAGCAGGAAGGACGTTCTTGCCAGTCAACAAGACCCCACGGTCAGCATCTTGCTTTGCAAGTCCGCCGCGGCGGAGTCCCGAGACGACGGCGACATCTTGACCTTGAAACGCGGACATTCAAAGGGGCTTTCGGCGCTGCAGAAGATAGCTGGCTCGCTGGCAGATCAGTGGACAACGCAAAGATTTGTCCTTGGGCACAGCGCAGATATCTGGCATTTGGGACAGAGAAAAAGTCTTGTCCATGGGGACAGAGCTGGACAGCAGCAGTAGAAGAGCTTGAAGCCCGTACAGTAACGTTATCTGGTATCACGAGAGCTACAGTTGACGTGCGAGAGGGTGCCGACTTCGCAGCATTAGCCAGATGTATCGCTAACGCATGTCAAGACCAGTTGCTATTGTAATATCCCTGCGACTCGCCTGCGCTCCGCAGGTCATGCGCACATGGCCGCCAAGCACCGTGCTTGCTGTTGTGAAAGAGGGTCCTGCCCCTAAACACTGCAGCTGTTATCAGCTTATCTCGCGCTAATGTTTCAGGTTGGCTACATATATACAGTCCTTACCTCCGATATGTAGAGAATGTATGGGAATGAACATGCGCACGATGCTATTGATCAGAAAATGACCAACACTTGCACCACTTGCTCAATCAAGTGCATGTGGCGGTTGCCGTGAGCGTAACATGCGTACCGCATGCGCTCGAAGCGCGAGGAGCATATTGGTGAAAGCAGCTCTCTTTCTGGCTGATCCTCACGCGGCAGATGCCGCTCGCCGAGCCCTAAGCCAGATCGAGTTTGAGCTTATCTGCATGCGGCTTAGAGCCAATGTGCGGAAGCTGCCGCGCGGAGAGCTTATAACAATAACATCGCAATTCTAGACACCGGTTCCGCAATCGACTATAAATTTACAGCACAAAGGTCTCGGTTTTCATACATTGCTGCACAGTGAGTCTGAGTCACATAATGTGACTGTAGTCCCGTTCCAGCGTGGGCTCGCCTCAGTCCCGGCATACTTGACCCCACGTTCGTCATGTGCTCTAAACTTGCGACCAAGACCTGTCGGTAAACGATGTTCCTACGCTATGCGGACGAAACATGCGGACGAAGTATGCCCCGCCGAGACACCGAATCCCTTTGTTGCTGTCTGAGGGCCTAGCAACATGCCTCTCGGTGTTCAAGCGGCATGAAATTGGTCGAGCGTCTGGCAGACGGCATCACGAAGATTCTGAGGAAGCTCGGGGTTCAAACCTCTGCAGCCACACCCGTGTATCGATGAAGGTGTGTCCAGATTCTCCAGGACCTCCAGAAGGCCGCTCAAGGTGTAATTTTGAACTGCCCATTCCATTGGCCACAACCCGCGACGCTCAAATTCCGCCTTCCAAAGCCCCAGGTGACCTTCACTACACTCGGGAGAAATGTAATACCCATCTAGGGAGTAATTTCGGAGGGCTGCAACAGCTTTGAGCATGGCTTGTGTTTTCTGCAATTGGAAGCCACCTGCATGGGAACGTCAGTCTTAGACAACGAGTATGTAAAGTAGAGACCACTCAATGATCGTTCACACCCACCTACAGTCTCCTCCGTTCTCCCAGCAGTTCCTTGAGGAGGCCAACAGGCATGTCGACCGAGAGCCGACGAGACACCAAGATCGAGGGCAATGGCAGCTACGGCGTACGATTGATCTCCACGTGCATTGCAAAGCGCACGATCCAGCCACTTCTCAATCCACGCGGAGAGGACTCCTGTCAACTGATGCCTGTTGCAGGACTGAGCGATCTCTTTCAGTACGTTTAGGGTCAAAGCATGAGGCACCCTTTCGTGGTGTCCATGTAAAATGTTGCAGATTGCCAACAACGCCTCGCGGTCGTCTGGAACGCTCAGCTCGTTGGTAAAAGAAAACTCGATCGGAGTCCGACCACGTCTTCTTGTTTGTAGCAGCTTGGAGAAGCTCTCGGATGCTTCAACGAGGGTACGGGAAGAAACAAGCAGCAGCCCTTCACGGCCTTTTCCA
>NW_027191703.1:0-3990 GCF_011745625.1 Cladosporium halotolerans
CGCGAAGCTCGCGAGCGGCCCAGACGTGTCACCCCCGGCGACGCGCTGTCGTCAGGTTGCGGCAACGGGCGCGCAGCGGCGGCCATTGATGGATATGCCAACTAGGCACAATAATTACTTAAAAAGCGTCTTTTCTCTCAATAATAAAAACAAGTCCCGCTCCCCTCTCTTTCGTAGCTCTTCGAGCTAGAAGTCTGCCCCACCGTGCGCACAGACCCACCGCGCGCTCACATTTCCAATTGCATGCTGGACGTGTTATTTAACGGATTCCTTAACCACATCAATCACAATCACTAAGAAATTGATACACGGTATTTGAGAGTGTACAGACGACATAACGTATAAGTATCAAGTCAATAACCAAGCTGGTGTCTGAATGGTTCTCCCTGATCTTGACCTCGGCTGTGTTGGAGCCTCCTGAGCTTTCGGGGTGTTCTTGTTGGAAGGAGGCTTTGGAGGCACCTTTTTCTTCTTCAGAATCCTCCTTTGACCTTTATTTGAGGCTTTGGCTACGAGTTCGGCCTGCTTTTGAGCTCCTTTTGCTTCTTTATCCGCAATCCTCTGAGCCTTCCTCAAAGTCTCGGCTGCATTACGAGCATTTCGAGCTATAGCTTTCTCCTCGCGCCTTCTCTGGACCGCTTGCTGCTTCTGAACCTTCGCCAACGCTCTTTCTTGAACCCTAGTTTCCTTATCCGCTTTCTCTTGTACCTTCTCTTGCTCCCTCTGTGCTTGAAGTTCGAGAGCCGCTCTCACCTTCTTAGGACTGAACAGGATCGCCCCGGAGCCTTCTTCGGCCCTGAATTGCTCCATCAACTTTCTGCCACGCTTGCGCTTCTTCTTCTCGTGCCTGAGAGCCTCGATTGCCTTCTGTCTTCCAAGTCTTTCGAGGGTAGCCTCCGCCCTGCTTGTCTGGAGGTCATCGCTAAGCCTTTTCATCATTTTCTTGGTCTTCTGGTCTATCGTCTTGTCGATGATGCCTCTAAGCTTCCTCAGACCCGAAGGCGAGTCCCAGCAAGTAGAAGAACTGCTCGATGAGCCTCTGGGTGTCGATTCCTTCTGGCTCCGTGGCCGAAGCTTATTGAGCACTAAACCAGGATTGAAAGGAATTAGACCAGTCTTACACCAGCTTGAGCTCACAGTCTTCGCAGTGAACGCTTCTTGCCACGCTGGATAGAAGCATCTGAAGAAATCTCTCTTCGTCATTCGCGTCTGGCCTTCCGAGAGCCTGGTCTGTCGGTCTAGAAGCTGGCTATAATATGTGGCGAGAGGAGCAAAGCAGCCGACATCTAGAGGCTGCAATCTATGTGTGGAGTGAGGAGGATATACAGCTACCAGTATCTTGTGTGCCTGGGCCCATTCAAGGAACTTAAGCGTGACGTGAGAGCCGTGGCCGTCGACGAATAAGAGCCTCCATTGCCTTCTGGCTTTCTCCCGAGTCTTTTTGTCGAAGAACTCTTCTAGCCACTTGAAACCAATCTCATCAGATGTCCAGCCACTAGCAGATGATGTGAACCAAGCGTCGTGTTCGTTGGAATCGAAGTCTTGGACCCAAGAGTCTTGAATGGAGCCAGAGGTACTGTCGTAGATCAGAAGAGGAGGTAAAGCTGTACCATCGCCACAGATCGTCGCCACTACCGTGATCCACTCTCTAGATCCATCTTGGCCAGCTGCAAGAAGCTTTCCAGAGGCTTTGAGATCCTTTGAAAAGACTCGTTTGGCTTTAGTAATCCTTCCGAGAAGAAAGCCCTTCTCGTCCATGTTGTAAGTGTTCTCCGGCAGTATGTTATATTCTTCCACCTTCTTACCTACGACGGAAAAGTATCTCTCGAAAGATGCCACAGAGTCAGCCTCGTGCCTGTTCAGGTCCAGACTGTCGAGATATCTCGAGTCCAGCTCCGTCTTGTGTCGCTGCACAAATCTCGAGCACCAGTTATGTCCAGGAGCCTTTCCTCCGAGCTGAGCGGCGATATCAGCCATGATCGCTGGTGTGGGAGGAAGGCACCTGTCACAGAGTTGTTTGATATGCGACAATAGTTGCTGCTCTTGCTGGCTATTGAGGAATCGCGAGTCTTCAATAGCTTGGTCTCTACTGCTGGCCATGCCTTTCCAGCGTCTTCTGAGCGTTGACGTTACGATTCCGTACTTTCTGGCCACCGCTGCCACACAAGGCGTATTTGACGATCTCAATCCTGTAATAGCTGCATCCATAGCTACTCGGGTGACGGAGATATACGATGATGAAGCCATCTGTTGACCACCGCGTCGCGTGAGCGCGCGGTGGGTCTGTGCGCACGGTGGGGCAGACTTCTACGTCCTAGTCATTCTGTAGGTCGACTGTAGACGAGGGTTGTTGAATTTATTGAAGAAAAAGCTATTCATCACGTAGATATTGTGTCTTCTAGGCGCACCTGTCAATGGCTGCCGTTGTGCGCCCGCCGTCGCAGCCGGACGAGGGCGCGTCGCCCGCATTGACGCGTCCAAGCCGACAACGCGTCTCACGCACCGAGGTCGACTATCGGAAACTGCACCGAGGAATATTGGCAAAGGAGACAGCTCTGTCTAAAGCATCAGGGAAGAGCAGCGAAACTTCGGAGTCTCGGCTGGACACTGTTTTGAAGGCCATTGCCGGCGTGCGCGAATCTGTTGACGAGCGCTTCGCCCTCGTTCAGGAGGCCATCGAACAAGTACCGGACATCGGGCAAGTGAAAGAGACCGTATCGGAACAAGTAAGGGACATTGTTCAAGAGCAATTGAAGGCCACCGGACAACGCGAGATTGTAGAGGCTATTAGGGACGAGGTCAAGAGCGCCGTGCAACAGCAGGTGAGTGGGGTAGTTCGTCGGGAGGTCAGGGAGGTGGTGCAGCAAGAGGTCAAAAGTATCGTGCAGCGAGAGGTCATGAACATTGTTACGGATAAGGTCACTGCGATCGTTCAACAGCAGGTTACTACCATAGTCCAGCAGCAGGTCACATCTATCGTCCAGGAGCAGGTCACAGCCATCGTCGAAAAGCAGCTATCTAGCATTGAACCGTCGAGCAATCAAGCATCTAGCCCGAATCCGTCGTACGCCGACGTCGCGCGCACCCCACCGGGCAGTCACCCCAGTAACCTGAGGACGCTCTCCAATCAGACAACCCCATCAACTTTGACTGACACGCTGTACTGCACGGTGGATGTGTCCAACGTTGAAGAGAAGGAGAGGGGGAGGGCGAATGCTAGCAAGATCAGACAGGAGGTCGAGGAAGGCATGAGGAAGGGTGACGGGGGAAGCGGGTGGCGATGTGTGGCGGTGACGAGGGACCCTCGCAATTCCGGCCGCATTCGCATCACCTGCCGGGATGAAGAGGAGTTGGCTCGGGTCAAGTCTGTGGCCGAGAGGGCGAAGGCGAGCGGAGCGCGCGTGCTGCGCGATCAATGGTACCCCGTCAAGGTGGATAACACGTGCAGGACGGCGGTGCTGGATGAGAATGGAGAGCTGCGGGTAGGTGCGACGGAATTGATGGAGAAAGAGAACGAGGTGAAAATTGCCAAACTGTCGTGGCTCAGCCGGAAGGATTCGCCGAAGGCGTACGGGTCTATGGTCGTGTATGTGACGAAGCGCGCCGATGCAGCGAGGCTCCTAGACGGCCAGTACTTCAACGTGGACGGGGAATCAGCTTTCACCCGGGTATTCGAGCCCAGACGCGGACCGATGCAGTGCTTCAAGTGCCTGGGGCTTGGCCACAGGGCGTTTTCGTGTACCAAACCCCAGGTGTGCAGCAGGTGCGCTCAACCAGGCCACCGTCACAGCGAATGCCAGGCGGACAGTCCAAAGTGTGCGGTGTGCGGCGGACCACACGAATCGTCTAGCCGCCAATGTCGGATCCTTTATCCAGCGGCTAATGTCTAGATTGATGAGGTTCTTGCAACTGAATGTGCAGAAGCAGCGCAACGTGCAGCACAGCATGATGAACGATGTTAGTTTGAAAGAGTACGCAGCTTTGATGGTT
>NW_027191704.1:0-3977 GCF_011745625.1 Cladosporium halotolerans
AGTTGCGGTCGTTGAGAAATCACGTAGAGAAGAGGACGCGTTGGTGCCGCGTCAAGCGTGCCTGAGGTGTGGACGTGCTTGAGGTGGGGAAAGCTTCTATCAGCTCCAGGCTCCGAGCTAAAAGCGGAACGTCCCCGCGAGCTCGCTCTTCGGTGGTGTTAAATTGAGACAGGTTTCGCTCTTTTCGTCTCATCCCTTGTTCGTTTTGTAGGACAATGTGGAAATCATGCTATCGACACTTCCCGCGGATCCCTTACGCGGCGCAGTCGTCGAGCTTTCTTCAGCCAGTTATTGATCTGTTTTCTCTGTCTTGCATCCTCAGCTTCTTGCCTTGCGTCATCACATTTGTCATACGCAGCTTTCTGAACTGACACGCATTTCATGTATCTGTGATCAAGTCTAGGGGAGACGATAAGTTCGAATTGGAGAATAACCCTATGCCTCAAAATGCCACTCTCAGAACACAGAAATCTCTCAACAGATCTCTTCAAGCCTACTCAACGTAGGCTGTGTACATCGCTAATCCATTTGTGCTTTCCACAACAACTTCAGTACCATGAGCAACAAAGAAGACATTCCATTCGCTGATCTCCCAAGTCCTGCCTTCGGCCTTGAGCTGCGCAGCACCTCTCGTTACCAGTATAACGCTTGGCCCTTCTACCGCGACTAGTGTTTCCTTCTCCCTGGGACCCAGCTTCGTGACAAGCATGTTAAACTCGCTCATAGGTGGCTTGTAGATCCGCGTTTTGTCGTGACCGCCCCCTTTGTATAACTCGCTTTGGAGAATGCATTCTTGAGCGCTGTGGGGAGTGAACGTGAGGCTCGAGCAGAAGAGCTCGGCCGAGGCACGCTCGGCCTTTGGACAAAATCCGGTGTTGAGGACATTGTTGCTGCGCGCCATGCACTCTATAATGTCGCCAGCGAGATAGGCGTGGATGCCATCAGCGGGAATAGAGAGTCCTTCTCCGGGGTCAAGGATCAGGTAGTTCATAGTGACAAGCGCCACTAGGAGGCCGGAATCGGTCTTATCGAATTCGTCAGCAAGTCGGGGGATCAGCTCAGGAATATAAGAGTCATTGCCAAAGGACAACTTGTCGAGACTACGCAATTCTTCGCATGTCGAGCGGATTGCATCGTCGTCAGCTGTTAGCAATTTCCTGACTACGCCTTGCAGTGTTCGATTATCAAATTTCGAATCTTCGAACTCGGGGAGGAACTTCTAGAGAGGACGAAGCCGCATAAGTTCGAAGGGTGCTCATGTTTATCTAGTCAGGGATGCAAACCTATACTACCGGAGCTGACATTGTTGTTGGCGGTGTACACAAACGTTGTTAGAAGGCATGTCGATGATAAGGCATGGAAAGGATACCGACGCCAACCTCCGAAAGGGTGATTGCCAATCTGCACGATTTTTCCCACGTCTGCTAACCGTTATCGCATTTCCAAAAATGGCGACCTCAGCCATACGGACGGCGAAAAGCATTATAGTGCCAAACGTTGCCTACAGTGGTTACCGTACTGCACGCCTAAGCTGGCCGCCATTCGTAATGGTGTGATCCCTTCTTCGCCTTGCCCGGGTCTTCACCGGGAACTCCGGGTCGGTCAAAGTTGTGTGCGCCGAAGAAGCTGTTTATACTCAGTCAGCTATTGGGCCTCGACTAGATCACGTTCAACTTACTCCATTTCTGCCTCCATGAATTGCGTAGCCAACATCGTCCCACCAGTATACTTGATATACTCCAGCGATGCTGACAGTGATGGGACGTAAGCATGCCATTCGACTCCGCGGAGCACGATTTCTTGCAAAGCTTGGTAGTGCTTGTGCAGCTCGGCGGACACTTCATCAATGAGCTTCATGTTCGTAATTGGCTCCGTCGTGGAAGTGAAGATCGGCTGAAGCATATCCACGATGTACTCCTCCTTGATGATGCAGCCGGCGCGCCATATTCTGACCACCGTTCCCAGGTTAACATCCCAACCCTCGTCCTTGGAGGCGCGAGCGATGAGCTCCAGACCTTGACAATAAGCGCAAAGGAACGAAGCAAACACGGCCCGGCGTAGATTCTCGATGAAGGTGTCCTTGTGCTGGATCTGGGCTTTCGCAGGCTGGGGTATCTGCATCTTGTGAGCTGCGCGCAGCCTCTGATCGCGATCACCGCTCGCAACACGGAAAAACTGTCCTGCGGCGTTGGTCGGGAAAGACACATGGCGATCTGCAGCCTCTGCGATCGACCAGAAGAGCGTTCCCTCACTGTCATCATCGTCTTGGACCACCTTGTCCAGAACGTCATCTAGCACGTAGCCGCCTTGTCCCCGGCCTTCGTGGTTCGCGTCGCCCTCTGGCGTCTTTTTGCGCTGGCAAATTTCAGAGCCAATCTGCACGAGATAAGTGTCTTTCAGCTCCCCTTCGCTGTTCCAGCGCTCAAAAATCTTGCCAACCTCGTCGTTTGATAGGTCGAGCGACTTGCGCAAAATGGACCAGGCTTCACACAGCGTGGACAGAAAGCCGTTTTCGATGCCGTTGTGGACCATTTTTACATAGTGGCCGGACCCTTTGGGCCCGATGTAGCCCACACACGGATTCCCGTTCGAGTCCTTTGCTGCGTACCTTTCCAGCAGCGGAAGTACTTCCTCAACCGCCTTCCTCTCGCCACCAGGGGTCATACTCGGTCCACGGCGAGCAGCCTGGTAACCCTTACTCATGCCGGTGCCTACCCAATGCACGCCTTTCTTCTGGAGCTCACGCTGCCTCCGTTCAGTATTGCGATAAAGTGCTCATTGCCACCGTCAATGATAATGTCGCCTTCCGCCAGGTCGTCTTTGATTTTCTCCAAGACGCTGTCAGCTGGCGACCCGTGAGTGATGGAAAACATGAACAGTTTGCGGGGCGCGCTTTCAAGTGACTTTACGAAGTCATGGACGTCGTGAAAGCCTTCCCAGTTGCGCTTTTTGTGAATGCTTTTGCTCATCTCGATGGCTTCGTCGACGTTACGAGAGTTGACATCCCAAAGTGACACATCGAGCCCCATCTCGCTGAACGCCATCGCCATCTCGGTGCCCATATTACCGGCGCCCACGATGCCAATGCGCCTAAACTTCTGGATAGCATCCTCGGACATAGCTGCAATGACGGATCTGGTATTTTGACGGTTCGTATTCAAGAGGTGCGGACTCTCACGAGAATAAAACACCGGAACTCTTAAGAAATACAAGACTGCGTCCCCGCGAGCCGTGATCCCCCTGCATTTAATGATGCATAGTTGACGCACTTGAGGAGTAAGCGGCCCACCTGCTCAGCGGACTCAGTGGATTCGTACTCTACGTAATTAGATGAGCGAAGAGAACGAGGATGAGGGTCATACCAAGTGCGGTGGAGGGTGGCGAGGTCTCGCAGCAGGCTACGCCCGGGTTTGAGGCCGCGTCGACTGCGGCGCGTAAGAGAAAGGCCGAGGAAAGCGTCAACGACAAGCTTGCAGCGATGGCAGAGACCATCGCACAGCTGGTGGCGGCTCAAAGGGAAACGGCGGAGAGCCAGAAGGCGTTTCTTGACAGCAACAAGGCGCTGCTGGAAAGCAATCATGCGATGATGGAGACAATCAAGGCACAAGGTGAGGAGATCAGGGCACAAGGCGAGGAGATCAAGGCATTGAAGGCACTGCTGCAAGGAAGTCCCAACTTCTTTTCGACTTTGTCACAGACAGGGTCATTGTTGGCATCATATTGTAGCGCAAAACGAGCTGAGTAAAAGCACTTACTTATCAACACCGGCGCCTCGCTGGCGGCTATGCCACCACGCCGAAGGCATGTCGCAGACCCCGCAGAAGGTGATGTCTTCTCGACCAGGAACAGCGCGGACACCACCGAGCCAGTCGGAAGCGCTGCCGAATACCACCTGTCCCCAATCGGGGGGCGAGACAGACAGAACGACAAAGCAACCGGGATAGAGAAGCACACGGTAACACTGCGCCCGCTGCACC
>NW_027191705.1:0-3970 GCF_011745625.1 Cladosporium halotolerans
GAGAACGGGATCTCATCCGGCCCAGGAGCCTTGTTGGGGTTCGGTCGTGTTATTGCCCTCTCGATCTCTTCATCTGTCACTGCCGGCAGTGGTCCGACAATTGAGGGTGGGAGGAGAAAATCTGGCTTCCAATTGGCTCGGAGGCTTCCCCGCGCGTCCCAGACCCTCGAACGTCACCCGAGGTTGGACCTCCGCCACCTTTACTGCGGGCTGACATGCCCGCCAGTAAGGCGCGTGAGATTTCGATCGTGTGCACCTAATCAGCTCGCTCAGCGCTCTTGAATGATGCAAAAATGACCCTGTCTTTGGCAAAGTCGAAAAGGGGGCCCTTTCGAGATCACTACACTCAATTTTTCCGGAGACCTCCAAAGCCATCCTTCTATGCATTCTTTTAGCTACGACAATTACATGTGACATCCGCTCGGTTCTGATAACAACTGAGCACAGCTCTGCAGACAATTCACAGAACAAATCGCCTACTTGATGGAAAGGGCGTCAATCACTTTGAAGAGCCTTATTGGTGCCTACAACAAGCAAATCCAGATACAGCTGGATTCTGTGGTTCGCGAATTCAATGGTCTCTCTCAGAAGATCCTCAACACCGTTCGACTACATCACGAAGCGGCTTTCCATGACTTTGAGTGCCGCAAAAACACAGGGGCAATTCCTGCCGATCCAACAAACTTCTAGGCATGTCTAGCAGGGTCGCTTCTCATGTGTGACTCTACTCAAATAGATCATGCAGGTGCTCGTCAGATCGAAGCAGAAATGGTACGTTCGATAAGAGTTTTTCAAAAGGTCTAGTAGCGCATGGATCCAGGCTGACCATATCAGCGTCAAATACTCACTCTTTTACGAATTATACATGGATGTACCGCTCAGAACAGAAGACTAGGGCATCAGATTGTGGCCGTAGCCAAAGATATCCTTCAGAACCGGGAAAACCGGCTCCTGGAAAAAGGAGAGCCTTCAACGGAAACCTTGCTATGGGGTGAATGCGGCTTTGATACCGATACGAGTTCCCTGGCCATTGAATCGTTTTTATTTGGTAATCGCCTGTGCTCAGCTGACCTCGGAACCTGCATAAGCTGCATAGCCCATCTGAACCGAGTGATCGATCAGTTCGGATTACAAGGGCTGGATGTGAGAGGCCCGCCAATCCTCACTTCACCGGCGGATGATCGCTTGGAAAAATGTTGTCACAAAACTCCTCTCTCCGAGAATTTCAATTTTACACGGCTTGAAGCATGACATTATCACCACTGTACGGCACGTTGGCAAGAAGAGATCGAAGGCTCATTAGCAGGCCCTCACAAAGATTTACGAAGATTAATTTTTGGCGAAGATACTAGCCATCTCGCACGTCTTTAGCCATTACGTCTTGCATTCTTTGAGCACAGCTCCATTCGACACCGTAAGCTCAGCCATAGTAAAGATGCTCTAGAAGGAACAGGTCCTCCGAATGACAGCACAAAGATGTATCGCATCTTTAAGTATCGAAATGCTCGACGCTATAAGGGTGTCCAGTATCAGTGCACGAGATCAACTAGCCGAAGTCTAGTTAGTTGCCTTAATTCTAAGCCTGTCGCGATACGTGAGCGCGGTGTGATCTTACCTTCCCTTTCCCCTTCCACTCAACGACATCGCGATCATGGTAGACATTCGCGCCAAGATAAGGCGATCAAGCAGCATTTGCTGCACGCCTCGTGAGGAACAAGCCATTGTAGACTTTCTCCTCCGAGCGGACTGCGATGGGGTACCCTGCAAGAGTGAAGGATATGCGGGTCATGCAGCCATCCTTCTCCGAAGGCGTGCTCGGCAACGTGGACAGGGGCATCCTTCTGACGTAAGTTACCTACATGTGACCTGAGTTCAGGCAAGGACTGGCTGCAAGCATTCTGTAGGCGTCACCATGAACTCGAGGTCGCACGTTTCAATCCGTTAGAATGGAGGAGACTTGAGAAGAGACATGAGAAGAAAAACATCTATGCGAAAATTGTAGACTGATTTGATCTCCTGCGCGTACAACTAGAAGAAGCAAATGTCGTGCAGGAGAACATAAGTTACATCATGTGACGCATAGCGTCGTGGACTCATGTCTATACGTGAACAAGCATGTCACTAATCGGAAAGCATGTCACTACCTCCTGGCATGTTTGTACAACGACATTTCCATGATCACTTTATAATAGCCCGCTTGGATCACCGAGCCAGTCTCGAGGCTATAGTGGCGTAGGCTTCTACGACCATGCCATCCACATTCGAACACGAGGAACTCGACGCTATGCCACCGGATGGCGGCTATGGATGGATATGCGTTTTCGCGTTATTTTTTGTCAATTTCTCAACTTGGGGCGCAGTAGCCGTGAGTAGGAGCATCGCGGATCGGAAGCCTAAAATGTCACTGACGCCTGAGCGTTTCGAAGTCGTTTGGTTTGTATCTGTCATACTACTTGGACACACAACGCTACCCAGACGCCTCGGAACTGGAGTTCGCCCTTGTCGGCGGTTTCAACTTCGCTTTTGCAATGATTGCAGCTTCCTTCGTCACAGCGCTTACGCACCGATTTGGCAGGACTTGGACCATGCCTACTGGGATAATACTGCAGACTAGCGGCTACATCGCTGCTGGCTTCACAGTCCGCATCTGGCAACTAACGATCATCCACGGTGCTCTTGTCGGCCTTGGGATTGGTTTCATTTATGTCCCTAGCCTGCCTATTCTTTCCCAGTGGTTTCAAGCTCGGCGTAGCCTAGCAAATGGACTCGCAAGCGCAGGCTCTGGATTCGGAGCTATTCTATTCGTCTGGTCCACTAAGGCTGTCATCGACGCACTCGGTCTACGCTGGGCTCTATGTATTACGGGCATTATCACTTTTGCCTTGTCCACTATCGGAACGGGCCTACTCCGCGATCGCAATAAAGACATATAGCCGCCAGAATCGGCTTTTGATACTTCACTCCTCGCAAAGTACGAAGTGATCCTGCTTCTCGCCTGGTCTTTCATCAGTATGCTAGGCTATATCACGTTGCTCTTTTCGCTTTCAGACTTTGCGCTATCGATTGGTCTTTCGTCACAGCAGGCTTAATTTGGTCTGTGGCACGTGCTTCAGGTCAAGTGAAGCCTGGTACAACTTCAGAACCGCACTGCCCAGCACCGGCCAGAGTTCCTCGAAATGTGATCTCGTCCAGAACAGGTGCTTTGTCGGACTTGGACTGTATAACCGCAGCTTCGACTTCTTCAAGAGTCAACTTTGGCAATTTGATCCTCAGAGGCACCTTTCTGCCCGCGTACTCGTGCGGTCTGTTGCCATTTCTCGTCACCAGCCTCGGCCTGACCGAAGTACTGTTTCGGTCCGCTGGTTGTGGAGGCATGGGAAAGAAAGATTCAAGGAGAAAGCTGGCCTTCTCCCTGTCCTCCGTCACTTCTGTTTCTCCTGCTTTTAAAACAGGTATACCGTGGCTTGCGCGGCTGACCTTCGTGTACGCATAGGCTTTCCAAATGTTATCGCGATTGTTCAGGAACTCCGTCCAGTGCTGCCTTTTACATTGATCGATCTTGTCCATGTACAGACGTCGCACCAGCTTGACGCTCGCGGCGGCTTCCGCGACATCTTCACCCCTACGCCTGACCGCAGTTAAGTGGTTCCGTGTTGCGCTCAACGACAGTCGCAGCGCCTTCAGCTCGTCGGTCCACCATCGCTTGGCGTACGGCGACGGTCGCGCCCTTGCGACATGCTTTTCGAGAACCTCGTTGACCAACGCCTCAAGTCTGTCCACGGCCACCTCCAATCCATCCTTAGCGGATAATGCGTCAAAACTGGCGTCGTCTGCGAATCTTGCCGATACTTCCTCGCGTATCTTCTTCCAATCAGCTTTTTCATACATCCGTTTCCGTCGCTTCTCCTGACGCTCTGTCGTGTCCATCGCGAAATGAGCTCGAATAGCTTTGTGGTCGGAACCGTGATCG